>NW_026712569.1:0-40422 GCF_030625045.1 Achroia grisella | reverse complement strand
GTACTTGTTTAAGCAATGCCGTAGTATAAAAAAATATCATAATAATACCTCTGGACAATTCATACAACGTCATCTAACCCCAATATAAGCAGAGGTTGTGTTATGGGTACGAGACAACTCATGTAAATACTTAGATATTCTGTTTTTGTAAATACATACAGAAGGTGCATAGAGAACACCCAAATGTATACAAACAATCATACTCATGAATACAAATGTTTGTACCGTAAGTATAATGGAATGCGACCACCTGAAGCAGGTGTGCTAAACCGTCAGACCACCGAGGCCGTCAATGAAGTAGTATCAATATAATTATGATATGATATGATTCGACGGCCACGGTGGTCTAGTGGTTTAGCACACTGCTTTACTTCCGATGGTCGCGGGTTCGGTGTATTGATGAGTATGATTGTTTGTATCGACCTGGGTATTTTCTATGTATTTTTTTTTCATAAATACATACATATTGTATGTATTTACGAAAAAAAAAACTATGTATTTGTGTCAGTTATTTAGTATCCATAACACAAGCTTTAGCTAGTTTAACTTGGGTCTAGATGTGTGAGTCCTGAGATTATTATGATTATGGTTCAATTTAAATTGTAAAGGTGCATGTCTTTTTTTGTTAATATATAGGATTATCAAGAACTCAGAACAATTCACGCAGCGCTATCTAGTTACAACTTAAGCATAGCTTCTACTATGGACAATATGGATTTGTATTTCTGCTGGGTAAATTAAAAAAAACATGGCAAAGTTTGTTTTAATAATTTTTCACGGTTCAAAATATATATAATTCCAAAGAACATAATGTATATAAAATTAAAAAAATATTAAATACTGGCTTAGGTCAGGATACGCTATTAGTTATAGCCATTACGGTAAAGTAGTCTCAGGATCGTCGTCCGGAAGATTCAGTGTCAATTACTGAAAACCACTTTACGAATGAAATTTGGATTCAATAAGTAATTACTTTATAACTAAGTTGGCAACTTTACAATATACCTACTTAATGAAATGGGGATAATTATATATTAAATAAAATTAGACATATGTAAGATACAAGAAAGACAAATTCAAATTCAAATTCAAAAATCATTCATTCATGTAGGACATTTTAGCCGCTTATGAACGTCAAGTTCAGTATATAGATCCAATTGAGAAGAACTGGCAAGAAACTCAATTGAATTACTTTTTTTTTAAAAGCCAGTTTATTTACAATGCATAGGTATTTATATAGGTCTATGTCTAACATTAAATGAAAATCCCGAACATTAAAACAATTGCCATGCACGCTCGTCATTCAAGTAATCCTTTAGTGAGTAATAGGCCTTGCACAGTAAATATGATTTAACAGATGTTTTGAATTTATTTAAGGGTAATTCCAATAAAGACAAGAACAAGTAGGTTTCTTCAAGGAACCTTTAGTATATAAAAAATAAGGGCGATACTATAAAAAAAAAATTACCTGTCGCCTAAACACGAACATTGCTATTAACTACTATTCTAAAACAACTATTACTTTTATCCAGCAACCACAATTTAATGTAGTAAACAAAAAATATTTTTGTTAACTTACAATTAATCTGTATAAGAAAAGTGGAGGCAATATAATAATACTAGGAACCCAAGACAATTCACACAGCACAATTTAGTTCCAAGTTAAGCAGAGCTTGTGTTAAGCATTATTTTTTAATGCATAAATAATATACGTAGAAAACAGCAATTTAATACAAATAATCATAGTTGTGAGTGTAAATAGTTGAACTGTGCTAGGAATCGAACCCGCAAACATCAGAAGTAACGCGTAGTGCTAAACCTCTAAATCACCGATCGTCGTTTATAAAAGTATGGATTATTTATTATATTTGTACAATAATATGTGTGCTCATAAAGTAATAGGTAATGTAAACGCCAAAATGTATGAGTGAATGGATGAATGGATTTTGATGAAACTTTATACAGCTTAGATATCAGAATAATAATACATAGGTTATAAATTTGATCTCGTTGAAACCTCGGTCACAGCTAGAATAAAAATAAATAAATTTGAAATTGATAATCTTTACATGTAGCAGATTCCGTCGCTATTGTATTATTTGAGTTAGGGAAGCCCGCCATTTCGGTTTCTAAGAAAGTACCGCCATCCTGTTCTACCTACTTTGCTGTTAACAGGGATGCCAACCAGGCTATATGAGGTCCTTCCTATAAATAAGAGATTTTTGACCTTTGGTATGAAGACATTTGCACAGTTATTAGTCATAAGTTTACTCTGACGAGCACCAGTGGAGGATGATAATATAGAATATTTATTTATTAACTAGCTGACCCGCGACATAGTCCGCGTGGAATTTAACTTTATTTTTCTAAAATAAAAGTAGCCTAAATTACTCCTTATTACATCAGCTACCTGCCAAAAAAAGTCCCGTCAAAATCGGTCTAGCCATTTCAGAGATTAGCCGGAATAAACAGACAGACAGACAAAAATGGTAAAAAATGTTATGTTGATGTACGTACCATATTTGTATTCGTATGCATGTAGTAAAAAACGATTATTTCAATATTACAAACAGACACTCCAATTTTATTTATATGTATAGATTATCACATGATTGCACACAATATTCTTACATTATTCGTAAAAACATACAGGTGCATTTGTTGATGATGATGTCTTGACAAGATGAGCATAAATTCAGGTCTCAGGCAATGTGACAATTTCACCAGGAATTTATCATATATCAGGTTTCCAGACGGAACCGCTTGGAGGTCAATGGGTTCATTAGTTTATATTACTAGATTAAGGTTTTGATTCTGGTTGGACACCAGAGGAGGATGATAAGATGAGTATGAGTTCAGGTTAGTTAGCCTATTCTGACGTATTCACCAGGAACTGATCACGGACGTTTCCAGGGGAACAGCTTGGAGGTCAACGGGTCAACGGGCACATTACTGTGTATTTCAAGGTTGGCAACCCTGATGTATAAACCTAGATATAACATTACATAAGAGTTCCCGATCTCACGATCGTAGCAACTCAGTACAATGGTTAACAATGTTCCACGTCCAATTAGAACCAAGTTCTCGAACTGCCCGCTTGTACACAAGTACGGTCAGCCAGAGAACGGTTTTAGGATTCTGTACACTAACTATGGCAAAACTAGAACTTAGATTAGCTGTGCCCGCGAGGAATAGTGACTTTCAACAAACTTACCTGATTTCATGTTTATCTTCAATAAATTGGTTCCTCGCGAGCGTATTATATTTTTTTTATTATATATATTTATTTTATAAAGGTACTATATAATATAACATTTTATCCTTAAAGTATTAGGTGAAACCTTGCTCCCCAAATAGAAAAAATCCTGTACTTTAGGATAAGCAGTGATCATTTCTCTACAACATTACAGTGAGACAGAAAATATAGTCTATATATATTATTTTAGACTTTATAATTTGTACTATATATAAGTTATAAGGATAAGTATATAAGGTTATTTATTTATATATATAAGCTATAAGGATTATATTATATATAAGATAAGATTTACATCACATTCACACCATTCCATTATCACTAATTAAAAATACTACTTAAATACTATTACTATCTACTAATGATACGGAAATATTAATTGCCATTTGAAATTATACGTAATTTGTTTTTAAATTGTAGTTATTATTTTCATATTTACACTATCTGTAATCGCCATTTTTAAATACATAGTCAACATTATATCGTCAGTATGTTTACAGAACATACAAGTATATTCGACGGAGGAAATGTTTTACACAATTTATCAATAATTTATCACGTCGCGTGCTAAGACTATCGTTATATGGAGCCTTCGACAGTTATAAATTGTGGAATGAAGTTCAATATTGAAACAATCATATGAACTGAAAAATCTGAGGAACTTTTTTAATTGATGAAATTAAATATTAATATCTATTCAGCCGTTTATTTAACGGCCTCGGCGGTCTAGCGATTAATCCGTTAGGGTTCGATTCCTTGCACGGCACAAATATTTTTATTCATGAGTATGATTGTTAGTATCCGTCTGGGTGTTTTCTATATATAATATGTATGTATTTACGAAAAAAAATCTATGTATTTGTATCAGTTATCCAGAACCCACAACACAAGCTTTAGCTAGCTAGAGGGCGCTGTCTTAATTGTCCTGAGAATATTTATGAAAACCTAATAAACAGACAAACAAGCACAGTTTTGCATATATAATTAATATTATATTAGTATTAACTAATGAGTTGTTACCGGTTTTTTAAAACAATAGCAAATCGTGCTTTAAAACAAGTTTTTTTAAGATTTTCTATTTAAAAGATTATTTTCATGATATAAAATATCTTTACCTCTAAAATCTTTATCAATTCTGAACGAATGGCGTCCGCTTTTTTAAGAACAAAGTAAGTAAACAAGAACTCAAACCTTTAGAAGTTGTAAAATCGTGAATCCTAACAGTCAAAATGTTTTCTCCTCTGTTTTCAAACTACGAACATTTATCAAAGAAGAATATTTTTATCAATAATGTCGGTTACCTATATATGTATTTACAAAGAGGAAAGATTTAATGTTTTGTTTGCAATGGATGTATAAAAACAATATCCGACTACGTAAGGAGATTAGTATAAGGAGTATTTATATTTGATACTAGCTGTTCCCGCGACTTCGTCCGCGTGGAATTTAACTTTATTTTTCTAAAATAAAAGTAGCCAAGTTATTCCTTATTACATCAGCTACCTGCCAAAAAAGTCCCGTCAAAATCGGTCCAGCCATTTCAGAGATTAGCCGGAACAAACAGACCGACAGACAGACAGACAAAAATTGTAAAAAGAAATATTTTGGTATATGTACCGTATTTATATTCATATGCATGTAGTAAAAATCGGTTATTTCAATATTACAAACAGATACTCCAATTTTATTTATATGTATAGATATAGGAAATCTAATATTAAGTATTTAAAAAAATAAACAGCTCAAAAATAAATCAATCAATTAGGTCACATAAGTATTTCTACACAATGAATGAATCAATGAAATGTAGACTACATTTACACAGTCTTTTATTTTCTAATGTTTTAGAGATGCCAAGGAACGGAATGCTCTACTTTATCTAGACACGCGGCAGCGTGTCAAGCCGAGTTTCAAGTAAACTGGCTTGCAGCACCGTGTGTATATTTACACGAACCATTTGGAGCCACTTTTGACCCCCTCATAACTCAAAAACTCTTTCACACAAACCTGTCAAATTTGGTTCATATATTGAGACTTGCGAGATAAATATGTGTTCCAAATTTCATAAACATATCTCAAACGGTTATTTAGATATTAATGTCCAAAAATCGTCATTTTTATCACTGATCAACTATAGATCAAAATTATAACCCACTTCCAGATGACCTAGGAAGTTCAAATTTGGTATGCAGATAGGTAATTAGGTGAATATAAAGGAAAAAATCTGAAACTGGTAAATTGTTATCATTTTACTACAATTTTTCACTTTAATTGATTCTATTTCAACTTATACTGGACGAATACTAAAATTCTATGAAAACGTCGATAGCCACCAATTGACATTGATCCCTGGCGAAAAATCTCATCTTGTACTGGACGGAAAGTAATATTGTATGAAAACGTCGATCGTTACCAATTTACGTTGACCCCTTCACATCAGTGTCGATAACTAGCAAACTTCAAATATTGCATTGAGCGGTAAACACTAGTTGCTATAATTTAGATTCTGTCTAAAATATACTCGTACTTATAACTAGGAGTATAGTCGAATTTCGTATTTATTATGTTATTAACTGAGATTTGGTATTAATTATTGTTTCAATATTTAGCGCACATCGATAGTGTAAAATCATTATTTTTATAAATAATTATTAAATAATAGGCATTTCGGTATAGGGCGCCGCGGTGGCGCCGTGTGGGAGCGGTGCGATAAAACTCAATGTTTTGTTTCTGGATATCTAACCTATAAGGTTGCGATTTATGCTAAGAAATTTATAGCTTTCTTAAATTATACTTATATATTTGTGATTATATTATTATTACATTATTTTAGTAAATACGTATGGTATAGACAATAGTTTAAACCAAAAATTAATAACAATTTTAGTATAGTTATAAGTAGGAATGTACAGTTAACTCGAGAATGAGAACTTATTGGTAACAAATTGTTTTCTTGAGAATTCAATAGATAACAGTCAATTTGTTACATAATCGTCTTTACGAACTATAACGTGTCAATACGAAGTTTCAGATATTAAATAATGTATATGTTGATAGAGAACAATTCCGTATTTGCTTAACATATGCTATTACTATCCACAAATCACAAGGCCTTAGTTTTGGCAGTCCTCTTCTCAACATAGCCTCCTCTATATTTAATAAAGGGCAGGTTTACGTTGGACTCTTCAGAGTTAAAACCTTAGATGGAGTACGTCTTAACAATTTTGATCCAAGTCACGAGAGCTCTATTGTAGAGTACAACCATCTGTGGACGTTATACCGCCCCGATTTGCCCAAAAATTCCTGATACTGAATTGGCATTGCACTTGAACATTTAAAAGTTACAAGAAAATATAGAAAATAACACAAAAAAAAGACAATTATACCCCGTAAATATACGAAAATACAGTAATTTATCAAAAATAATTTGGTATTAATTTAGTTATAAATAAGTACCTCGTATAATTTATGTACAAAAAGTAATGATATCCCATCAAAAACATAAATGTGAAATGATAGCCGAGTTTAATATTATGATATATGGCTTGATTGTTGACTTCTACGACAAAAGAGATGAGATCTAAATGGGTGCCAAGTTCAATGGTCTGTCCTGAAATGTATTTATAACAATATAAAATATCATTTCTTCTTATAACTTAGGATAATATACTGTAGCCTAAGGTCTAACTTGGCTAGTTTTCATATACGAAATATACTGTAGCCTTCGCAAGTTCTAAACATGTTACTTGTCGGTTCCTATTTTAATATTAATAGTAACTAGCAATCGAAAGTAATAATTGGTATATGAGAACTGGCCAAGTTAGACCTTAGGCTACAGTATATTATCGTAAGTTATAAGAAGAAATGATATTTTATATTGTTATAAATACATTTCAGGACAGACCATTGAACTTGGCACCCATTTAGATCTCATCTCTTTTGTCGTAGAAGTCAACAATCAAGCCATATATCATAATATTAAACTCGGCTATCATTTCACATTTATGTTTTTGATGGGATATATAACATACAGTAAAGAAATTACATAAACAATAATTAAAAAATACATGTCCAGTTACAATGAGGCGGCCTTATTGCTGAAAGCAATATTTTCAAAAGGTAGGTAATATGCGAAGGTAGGAATATGTTCTATAAGAAGTTATATTGAAACAAACAAAACATATTGAATGAGTTTTTTTATAGGATGATAATGGAATGGTGTACCCGCTTATGGTTAACGGTTCACGTTGGCGGTATATTACAAGGATTATTTTAGTAATTATTTCTGTACAAAGTTAGTTTATTATTTGTTAAGTATATATTTACAAATACTGCTTCATTTATGATTAGAGGAAAATTGATAAAATAAAATATTCTGAAATTAAGGTAGCCTATGTTACTTCTGACAACGTTAGATATCTGCGAGTGAAAGTCCCGTCAAAATCGGTCCATTAAACAATGGACCGATTTTGATTTGTATAGATTTTTATAAATTAGCCAAGTTAGTATAATGTCCTTCAATATATTATAATAATATAATATCCTTCAATTCTTGTACTTCATGGGGCTAGATAGCGAACTTTGAATAAGGGCGAGCACAATAGATCTATAGAGGTCTTAGCACCTGATAATACCCTAAACCACCAAATAAAAAAATAGCATAATGATAATTATTATTAGTACGGAGTATTACATAGTACCTATGCATACAAATATACGGTTCGATTCATACAAAACACATACAAAGCTCATTCACTCGTGCCGGTGCACAACGTCCCAGTTATTTGTTATGCAAACTCGCCAACACGATCACAATTTTAATTCGATAGTATAAACAGAATGTTCTATTTTATGGACATCTATTCGATTCTTATTATATTGGATTGGAATTTATATTTTGTAGATCACTATAAACTATCAACATTGTAATGTAAAAAATATTGTTGATGTTGTATAATGGAATATATAAGGAAGACAGAAATAAAAAACAAGTTTCAATAAAGATGCCATGACTACAGAGGGTTGCCAGTTCTATTATTATAAATAATATTAATACAAAACATAATTTTTAAATTCAACAGGTGCCTTAGTACTACCTAATAAGTTACCCTATCTGACACCACACAAATAAATGATAGGTTTCAACGTAGACGTGACCCAAGAGAGAGGATTGTTAGGTTTATTACTGCAAATAATGCTAACTAACTGTGCCCGAGGTTCACCCATCTGAAATTTATAGCCTATGTGTTATTCCGATGTATGAGCTATATTATTTTACTAAAAAAGATTCAGTAGTTTTCCTGTGAAAGTACATACATACATCCATTCATACAAACTCATTAACTTTTACGTTTGTATAATAATATTTATAAGATTATAATATTAGTAAGATATACAACAGTTGAGGCCTCACATCGCCTCTAATATTTTGGATACTTAATGTAAATTTGTAAACGGTTTTATTTTGATTTATAGGTACACAATACATATTGTACAAAGTTCTCTGCCTCTGTCACCTATTTCAACCGTAACACAATTTACAAAGCTGGATGCTTTGTAAGTTTTGTTCTCTATAATTTAACCGCTATATTTCACTTAGTTTGAGTGGGTGAGATATGGTAGTGAAATTATAGACTGCGGAGGCGGGTAAAGGGTACAAGAGGGTAACAAATTCATTTTATGATATCCGTCTTCTCATGTATATAGACGGTTGTATCTTTTCATGAAGTGAAAAAGATAGGTACCTATGTTTGATACTGTTTCACTACTCGAATTCACTAAAGAAGGCCAAGTCAAACTTATCCGATTTGATTGTTACATACAGTATTCTAAATGCAAGTACAAGGGATGGTGATTGTTAGTAATGATCCCATTGCTAGCAATGAATCATGTCAGGATGATGTCCCTGTGGTGTCTCCTGGAAACCATCGTGATAAATTCCTGCTGAATTTGTCATCATGACCTAACTGACTTGACCTCATGCTCATTTAATCGTACTCTACTGGAGCCCCGCCAGCGTAAACCGTTAGCGTAGACAGAAGCAACATTGCATTATCATCCATTAAAAAAAATGTACAAAATTCAAATTTATAGTGTAAAAGAATATAATTATGGCCAATGGCAATACAAACCGCCGAAGCTAGAAGACAAGAAAAAAAAGAATAAAATTTGACTCAAACATTTTAAATTTCGAATTGTGTCAACCATTTTGTATCAAGGATACTGTACGATGTATATGATCCTACATCTATTCCCAGATGATACCTGCTAAAATTACTTACATCGCAAGTCAGGGCGGGTTCATTAATGTTAATAGACTAGAAGCTAAGCGAATCCATTTCGTGCAGCTTCCGCTAAGCATTCACTATAATTATCTCTATCAGTTGGTATTTCGAGTAATCTGTGTTTCTGTGTACAGTGCACGTTTACAATTTCGCATTTGGATCTCTTTGTATATTTACTCTATGTTGGAAAACTATATAATATATTTTGACCCATTAGTTCATGTTTGTTTATCTTCTTATATCTATATTTATTATCCAATTCTCAATTCATAACCTAAATCATAATAATTTGTCGAGCTGTATTACAATTTCCCTGTTAATTATTATGATGATTGAAATAAAATTAGGAATTTGTGTATAAATTAACGTAAGTTGGTTTTATATATTATGAAAACATCAGTAACAATGAGAAAAAAAGAAAAACAATCACATAATAAAAAAAAAGTATAACATTAGAAAGATTCGATTTTCAAATATATTTTAGCAAAAATAAATTATATTTAAATAAATTTACTATTAGCATCACTATATTTAATCTATTTTTTACAATGTCTATATAATTAAGCATTACGATTTTGGTTTCTGTATGATAATAATACACATTATTTTTCAATTTGATGTTATCCGGCTGAATACCATGCAAGAAAAGAAAAAAAAATTGGATGTCAACATTTTGGTGCTAAAATGATTTACTTTTTAATGCAAAGGAATTGCTTTGATCAAAAGAATTCCATACAGATCTATTATATAGGTACATATTAAAGTTTCAACAATGTCTTGTAAAATGATATAGGAATTTAGCAACCTGATAAGTGTCTGCTTCTTTGGTGCTTGTAAAATTTCAAACGAAATAGTTGATATAATTTGGATATATGAAGAGAACGTGCAAATTGCCATTTTTAACGTTATGGGCTATTAAGTTCAACATTAAGAAACTGCCATATATTATTAAAATGCAACTCACGACTACCTAAGATTGTATGAGTGTGGGACGCCATTCCGAAACTTTGGGCGTACCCCTGAAGTCCATAACACGTTTTATAGATACTCGAAGTGTTTTTCGATATTTTATAGCGTTGTAATACCACGATGTGTTGTGTGTCGAGCCTCGGGGACATATTTTCATGGTAAGCAGGTAAGGTGGGTCATTTATTGTGCAAACATAGGTTATTGAAACGATAAAGTGGGTAGTGAGGAAAAATTCGGTCCGTGGTTTATGACCGTCGGTTTTACGGTTATTTTGTTTGTTTACTTCATAATAAATATTAAGTTATTTGCCAAGTTGTGGATATTTTGATTGAAAAATGTTTTTATTAGTTTCAAGCAGTAATATTATGTATTTACCTGTTTGGTTTTGCTATGTTTTACTTTAAACGGTATAATAAAGCATTTAATAATAATATAATATCTCAGAACAAATTACACAGCGCCATCCAGTCCCAAGCTTAAGGAGAGATCGTGTTATGGGTACTAGACAACTGTTATAACTATATGGATACCTTTTTTTGTAAATAAATATACATAGAAAACACCCAGACCGATACAAACAATCATGCTCATAAAACAAATGTTTGTATCGTGAGAGAAATAGAACCCGCGACCATCGGTTAGTAAAACTATGTAATATTATGTTATCTGTGGTAAAACGGTATGCCACTAGACCACCGAGGCTGACAAATATATTCGAAGTTATGTATATCTAGTTCTGCTATCGTATACCGGTAGCGCAGGCGTGTGTTCCATTATCATTCATAAAAAAAGTGCTAAAAGTAAAGCATCTATATTAATCACAGTATATTTTGGTAACAGTTTTTAAAATGTAATTTTGTTACCACTATACCTTTAACACCTGCTACCGTCTGAGTGTTTCACGTAAAACGCGCTTAAATATGCATGAGAGATCTTTGTATTCGCGATGCTGAATGCGCCATCAGAAATGTGGTGATCCATTTCTCTGTGGTTTTAATGTCATCGTAAAACCACGTGTTTTTACAACTGTAGGTATGTTGTACAACATCCGTGATGCCAGTTCGGCTGTTGCTTTTAGCGTGTCACTTTTATGCTTTTTTTGTGTGCAGGTTTTATATGGTCGTTGAGTTTCTTGCCAGTTCTTTTCTTCTTAAGTAGCTAGACGATCTGGATGGCAGGAAAAAAAAATATTTACGTTGTCTATTAAAAAAAAGTAAAAACCAAAATATCTTTATTCATGTAGGTCTTTTACAGACTGTTATGATATGTTAAATCTACCATCAGTTCGGAATGATTTCGATAGGAGAAAAGCTGACGATAAACTCAGCTCGTATTCCTTTCAAATAAATGTTGTACATGTTTACATCACATTACAATACACATCATCACAATTCCACAATTCATGTTTTTTTATACATATATATTGATCAGGACATGTATAGAATAATAGTAAAGTAATAAATATGTACAACAATTCTAAGTCTATACGACACATATTTTTATGATATATTTAAATGGCCATGACTTTATAATTGACTAATAATAAAAAAAAATTAAACAGTTTCATGTCATTTCTAGTTGATTTTATTTCAGAGCATAAATAAATAATTACCTAAATTACTTTATCCCGCTCCTTGATTGGCATTTCGTTAGTAAAAATAAACAGTAGAAATAAAATAATTACACAATAATTAGAAAATTAGTTCCGAGAACATCTGACTAAGACTAAGTATAAATGAGTCACCGTGCGCCTATCGGGTCCATCGTGTGGCAGAAAAAGAAACTCCGTGCAGTTATTTTTATTTTTTAATTTTATATTTTACGGCTAAAAACTTAAAAACAAATTACAATTTCTTCACAGTGTTGGAAATAAATTTCCGAAATTTGTGACCTGGGGGTGGTTCCCTGCTGGCGTACGTCAACACTCTATACAGATAAATATACTTTCATTATTGTGATTTCAGATGGGTAAGTCTGAGGCACTGACAACTGTCAAGATTGTCAGAGCTTGACATGTCCATATATTGTTGGATATCCCAAATTTGCTCTCCGGCACTCCGATTGGTTTATATATTTATAAACTCTTTATTGCACCAATAGAATTAATACATAAGAGTTATACAGAAAAGAGATATGGATGTACAAAAGGCGGTCTTATCGCAAGAAGTGTTTCGTTTGTTGTCACCGGAGAGTGAAAACAAAAATACAAAAAAAAATGCTAAGTAGTCGCATATAATTAAAAATTTCAAGGAAATGGAAATATTTTTTATGTATAATAAATCCCTAGCTTAGATTTTAGGATTTAAGTTAGTTGTAGGAACCCGCCCCAAGAAGCGGTCAATCCAGTTATCCGGGGGTTGTATCCTCCGGAGTTGACGTTTCACCCCCCAGGGGGTGTAGAAGACCAGTATCAGTATCATCGGAGAGTTCGTTAGATACAAAATTTGACACACAAAACATTTTGGAGTTACCATAACCATTCGATATAAAGAAACAAAATCGGAGTTCATGTATTTGACAAACAAGTCAAGTACAGGAACTTCAAAGTACTAATAAGACCTAAAAACAAACTAATTTTCTTAATTTTGTATTAAAAATATAATACCTTTTTAAAGATTTGTACAAAGGTTACGCACCTTTCTTTCCATTCTTTTCTTTTATGCTCCTTTTAATGCGGTCTATTTTCGTTAGCATTTCTTAACAACATATATTTTATATTCCATACAAATCCGCTTTATTTCGATTCTGCTCATCTGTGAGATTTCTTTAAGAATATATTCGGCTTTTATTGTAAGGATTACTTAAAATGACATACATTTTATTCTGCAAATTGAATAATATAAAAGGTTATTTGGGAGCGTCGAACGTCTACATTTGGACGTTGGCCAAAAAGAAATATTTACTAAGTTTTTTTTAATGTAGCTTCTGGATTATTGAAAGAAAATAAGCGTGTGTGAACGCCCCATATTTCAGTAAGAAACCTACTTGTTACTTGATATATTTTTATACGAATTTGTCAACACATAACCAGCTGGTAGAAATAGATAAATGGGCAGCCTCGGCGGTCTAGCATTATAGCTTACCGACTTTACGACTTCCAATGCGGGTTCGATTTCGTAAACACAGTACAAATATTTGTATTCATGAGTATGCTTGTTTATCTGGGTGTACTATGCATATTACCTACGTATAAAAAAAATATCTGAAACAGCTCTACCGATTTTGACGAGACTTTCAGTGGCAGATAGCTAATGTTATAAGAAATAGCTTGGGTTACTTTTATTTTAGAAGTTTTATATATAAGTTTAATTTTGCGGTTGATGTCGTGGGTACCAGCTAGTAATATATAATATGAATATATTTCTTATTAATATAACCAGATATTAGTTTAGTGCATATATTAGTCTACTGCTATACATTCTATGTGGTTATAGCCCACTCATGCATAAACGAAATATAACCTTTGTAAAAGTATGTATACTCTACCCTGAGGAGATAAAAATCGTCGCTCCTAAGAATACCCTTCAGTTCTTAACCCTGACGGGTCTAGTTAGCGAACTTTGAAAAAGAGCGAGAATAGATCTATGCAGGTTTTAGTGGTGAAGGTCTTACTATCACATAGTAAGACCTTCAACACTAAAACCTGCAATAGATCAAATCACTTAAAAAAATTGTCTCTGACTGTACATTATTACCTCCTTGCTTTTATTACAAACACTGTTGAGATTATTTTCGAACAAAGTACCAACATTTGAATGATAAATTATCACAGTTATCTATTTACCACACCTTCGTTTACACGAAGTTAATTAAAGCAATATAACACTGAGTTTTCGGCGCCACGCACATAAAGTGGTGTTTTGAACGATTTATTATGTCCTATTAAGAACGCTCATTTATAGTAAAGCTAGGTCTCTATTCAGGTAACGAGTAGACGCCGTTAGGTATGAACATTATATATAGGTACTAGCAGAGTCGACCACGAGTTGCTGTGTCTACGGTTCTTGAATAAAATAATATTGTGACTATAAATTGAGATGTAAGCTATCCTATCTTTCAAGTTTGATCAAATTGCACACAATGTGCAAATCAAATTTGTAATTGGTTCAGTGGTTTAGGAGTCCGTCGCGCACAAACAACGTGATTTTTATATATAAAGAAGATATAACGATTTCGGTGGTCTAACTGTTTAAGTCCACGCTTTATTATTAGATATGCTCAATACCTTTACATTTTCAAAAATCTATCAACGTCTCACTTTCTCTCCAACTAAAAATCTTTCTGTAATGTTTTGTTTTGTTATACATGTATCTATTTATTTATTTTATTTATGTATTTATATCTTTAGTATTTGTATGTATATATATTTAGTATTCATATATTATCTGACTCTCTTTTTATAGTGCGCCACCTTTCTCTCTCTTACCAAATACTTCAATCTCCCAGGTTGTGTGTAAGAGATTTCTATTTGCGATAAGACCGTCTATTGTTTGCATACTTTTATGTTGTTTTTTTTTTAAATTGTTAGTTTTCGTTTTATGCACAATATAGACTTTTATGATTTTTTTTTCTACTAGGATGGTGGAAGCAAGCAGTAAACTGTTGGACGCATGAAACACGTTAAAATATCCTTATTGAAAAACCCCATGCTTGCAATTATTGCGGGTTTATCGATCGAATTATACAGAGAATGTTAATAAATTTAGCGTTTTAAAATATTGATCTTATGCCGAATAAAATTCTTCGGGATATAGATAATTTTTATTATTCGGGATAAGAATCAATAAAAATAATCCAAGGTTTTTCAAAGACAAAAATCTTGTTGTCAACACAATAAAGTTCAACTTGACTTTGAGAGTCATCTAGTTTTACAATCCGATGCGTACTGCGTTTTATTGCAATTACTACTGGAAAGTTCAGGATTGTATTTACAGTTCGTTAGTTTATTCTAATTCCAATAGAATTGAATACACAATGCAAATAACTTATAGAAATAATACATAAATAAAAAATATTTTCTTTTCTTTATAATAATTAATGATGACTTACAGTGTTAGTGAAAATGATAATTAGTTAATAAATATCATCCAGACTGAACGGAACATACGAAAAAATTCCGTTCAATTCTCCTTTTGAGTAGTCAGTCGGAAATGTAATCTTATTAAATTATTTTTTAGCAACAAGA
The DNA here is from genome assembly GCF_030625045.1 of Achroia grisella. Classification (NCBI taxonomy): domain Eukaryota; kingdom Metazoa; phylum Arthropoda; class Insecta; order Lepidoptera; family Pyralidae; genus Achroia; species Achroia grisella. The sequence goes on along the minus strand of NW_026712569.1, from coordinate 24,728 downwards.
TAGCAAAGTAATAAGGAAGTTTCGTTATTAATGCAGGATCGGGAAACCAACTGGGACATAAGTATTACAAATTTGGGAACTTTATCAAACAACCTTATCAGTTTCTCTGCGTTGTGCTTCTGCGTTTGCTTATCTTATTCTACGTTTGTGAGTACTAATCCCGGAAACTGCTTATTAACAATATTGGGTGTAGTTTTCAGTAATGCAATTAACTCATTGTTTTAATTTTAAATCATTTTTATGAATAATTATGTAATAAAATATAATTGTAATAAAGTATTGAATTGATTTATTATTATATTACTTTATAATTTTAACAATATCATTATTTCCGTGATAGCAAGCAAAATTTTCCATTATCTTCGAGACTTTTTTCAGCCTAAGACTAACTATCTTATAGAATATACATTGAACAAGTTCAATAACTTTTTGCTTGAATGTTGAACATAGAATTGGGAAGATTCTAACAAATATCCGATTCCAGCATCCACAATGTCCGACCACCGCCGCGCTATTTGATAAAGTGAGAAACGTTTTTCTCTACGTCTCACGGTCCAACTTTTATGTGTGTTCGGGTCATTCTGTATAATAATATCAATGTATGTACTGTATACGTAGGTCAGTTGGGTATATTTTATGTATTTTGGCAAAATTTTAGAAAGAATATAAGGTTTTTTTATTTGTTTTTTATTGCACTTGCCACATTCTACATAGTATGTTCTATCAGCTAATCATTGAATAAAAACAGAAAGCAGTGGTGCCTATCAGGCAGCGGTGGAAGGGCCAAATTTACAATTTTACCTAACATAGCTGAATAAACCATAAAAAGATTTCCTATAAAATACTTAATTATACCATTCTAATGGTAGTGTTTTTTGAACCTGTCATAATTTCAATAGATAAATAAGTCATAAAATTACTTCATACAATTATACTTAATTATATCATGTTTCTAATTGTAGTGTTTTTTTTTACCTTTGAATGTTTATATATATATATAGTATTTTGAAATATAAATTAACTCGAGTGGCGAGCTATGGATGTGAACGAATTAATAATAAAATATGTGTTAATAAATTTAATTTTTAGTTAATATAATATGTTTTTAAATAATTAATAACAAAATTTGTATATAGACTAAAGACAGAAGCTAATGGCAACGGACCTCTCTGCCTATCTCGTGAGGTATCTAGCGTGAGGATAGATAAATATATTGAAGTACAAAGTTTATTTCGTGTTGGATAAATCTTAAGACCTTTGGCAGTCTAATTCGGGTTACTATACCGCTATACTACAAGGGTAGCCGTATATTTGTTAGCGAACATATTATGTTGTGCTACAACAAATATGTTGAAATATTAGTAGTATTAATACTATTTTTAAGTTTCTATATAGAACAATGAATTCCCATTTTTTCTTACAATATACTTTTTCTGTGTTGAAATTAAGCAGAAAGCAAGCAGCTGATTTTTGGCTCCGAACCGTAATTAACCCTAAATCGAATGAATCGCGGCTTGGGGCACTAAATGCACAGTCATGGTAGAAAATAGGCCATATTCGTAATTAGGTTAAAAGTAATAAGTTTTACCGTATAAGACATATTATATAAACCGGATATTTACTGTGATAATAATATATGGTGCTACTGTTATTTTTAACAATTGAGTAATTTGAGTAATGAACATTTGTAACAGTTACATATGTAGTGTAACTGTTACAAAATTAAATGTTCATTACTCACAGTCTATAGAAAATTTCTGAAAATTTTCGGAAATTACGGTAACATTATTACGAAGATCTGAAAATTATTGAATAGAGCAACACGCAAGTTTCTTGCTTGTTTCTCTTGTAAGAAGATAGCTTTCCAAATGAATAGTAGATTAAAAAAAATAAGTATGACTATTGTAAATATAAATTAATTTGAATAAAGAATTTTCTATTCTATTAATGAAAAATGGTCGCATTATATTTGAAGTAATACGCTATCCGTCTTAACTGAGACCATCTCGGCCCTGACATCTGCAAGTTCCTAATTCATTAATCTCCCACCAGTCGCTCCGACCCGCTATAAATCTAACAAATTTTTATGACCCCAATTTACATTTCTCTTCAACCACCGAACTGGTATAATGAAGTATTTATTTGGTGGATTCAAGAATATTTTTTCGCAGATATTGTTTATCAAATGGAATACAAATAATTAATCAATGTAAATACGCTAGGGATGCTCCTTAGACATCGATATTAAGTTTTCGATATTATCGATACATCGATAAAATTTCAAAACGCAAACTGCTATGCTATATTATCAGGAAGGATCTGATATTTTATGACCTAAAAAGACAAGGTTATACGAAATGCAAACTATTAATATGTGATATTAAGAGAAAATCTCGATGTATTCTCACCTAGTCATATTTTAAAATTTAGGTATATAGATTGACGTCGATATCGATGTTTTTCTAATATCGAGCATCCCTAAAATAACCGACAATAACTGCTATAAGTTTGAGTAGTAGGTATTTTACTACATAATTATTTATTTCTATCTTTATATTAGTTAATTAATACTTTTAGGTTTATATTCTTTTTAATTATTAATAATATCTTTTAAATTCGTATCCATAGATTTTTTTTTGTAAACTGGAATAAAACAAACATATCTAAACTAAATTATAAGTATAGTTTATCACAATACCTAATGTATTGTGTATGTTAAAACTGAAACGAAATCGGTCAAGCCGTTTCAGAGATCGCACAGACCTACATTTTAATAATTATTGTTATGGGTTGGAGAGAACTCAATACAATTTGAGATGACAGGATGTAAGATATGAAATTTATAATTTAGAAATCTTACACAGTTAATAATTGACGGCTTCGGTAGTCTACCGCTTTTCTTCCGATGGTCGCAGATTCGATTCCTCGCATAGCACAAACATGTATTCATGAGTATGATTATTTGCATCGGTCTGGATGTTTTCTATGTATATTATGTATGTATTTAAAAAAATATATCTAAGTATTCATATCAGTTGACTAGTACTCATAACACAAGCTCTGCTTACCGTGGGACTAGATGGAGCATAATTGTCCAGGGGTTATTTTTTTTATAATTATATTGTGAAAATAATTGTGCTTAAGTAAAAACTGAAACTGCTGAACAAAAGGCCTTAGGTGTTTTTTTTTTTTTATTTAACTTCTATATACACAATTTAAAATATAGTACATTTGGCGGACTTAACATCATGCTGCATTTTCTACCAGTTAACCATAGGTGGTGCGGAGATTAATTGGTGGTATGTTTTTATAATATTAATTTCTCGTTAAGCCTCTCAATCCGATACTGAAGGGCGTAATATTATTGACCTTATTCTCTCACCGATACCGGTTGGATATCGCTTTCAAATTATACCTTACACCACAGAGTAATAAATATTGTTGTAGTTTTACATATATGTGCATAGGTAAAAGGAAAAACTATAGAAAACGACTTGGTATACGGAGATTTATTTATTTATTTATCCTTTATTGCATTATCTAAAATAATGTATAATTGGCGAGCTTAATGCCATATGGCATTCTTTACCAGTTAACCATTGGGTAAAAACAGAAAGCGGGAATATATATTGGGATACGAATGACAAGAAAAATGTAGTATATATATAGTATAAATAAGAATGTACAATAAAAGAATTATAAATTTAGAATAATAATAATAATAAAAAAAAAAACCAGCAAAATATGAGAGAATATAAAAAAAAAAAAAAAATTCTGATTACTCAGTACAGTATACAATAATTATTATAGCTTATATTATACAATTAAGAAGCAGCACCTGTTTTATCTAAAGAGCTTCATGCTTAGTGGCTTATCAGACTAAAAAGTGAAGAGTTTGAATAAGGCCGAAACCGAAAATCGAACCTAGCTCAGTCAACAGTCAAGTCAGTCAGTCAACAATACAACTATTAAGTGGGAATGGAACCTATTTAAGTAAGGATTAAGTATAGAAATAGAAATAGAAATAGAAATAATCTTTATTCAAATAAACTCATTACAAGCACTTTTGAATAGTCATATTTTGATTCTACCACTCATTCGGAATGCAGATTCATCACAAGAAGAATGAGCAAGAAACTTGTGTGTTGCTCTTTTTGATAGATGTTTTTTTTATATAAATAATTACAGTGTAACAACTAAGAGGCATGCGACAATCAACATAGAAATCGCTACGCACTCATTATTAGTGTAATCAGATAATATTGTCAGTGCTATGTATTTAAAATTTTTCTACAAAAACATTATTATCGTTAACGAATTCTTCAATTTTATAGTAAGCTTTTTTGCAGAGGAAGTGTTTTATTTGACATTTAAATCTTTTTTCTGGCAGATTTATAACAGACTCTGGTATTTTATTGTAAAACCTTACGCAATTGCCATAAAACGAATTACTAACTTTAGCCAAACGACATTTAGGTAAAATCAGTTTGTTATTGTTACGTAAGCTTTTATTAGTGCAATCACTAACTCTTTTGAAACTGTCTATATTCTTCCTGGCATACATGATGTTTTCATAAATATATTGAGAAGCAACGGTGAGGATATTTGATTCCTTAAAGCACTCTCGCAAAGACTCCCTGGAACCCATGCTATAAATGGAGCGAATGGCCCTCTTTTGTAAAATAAATATTGTATTTATATCAGCTGCTTTGCCCCATAACAAAATACCATACGACATAATGCTATGGAAATAGCTAAAGTACACAAGTTTAGCCGTTGCCACGTCTGTTAATTGTCTAATTCTTCTTACCGCATAAGCGGCAGAACTAAGTCGACTCGCTAATTTAGTAATATGGGCACCCCATTGCAACTTGGAATCTAATGTGATACCTAGAAATACAGTATCATCCACAAAATTAATAGGTTTATTGTCCAACATGATTTTTGAATCTACCGGCCTTACATTGGGGAGAGTAAATTTGATACATTTAGTTTTATTTGCATTTAGTAACATATTATTAGCCGTAAACCATTTTAAAACATAAGAAAGAGCACCGTTTACTTCGTCCAAATCATCAATATGTCGATTGACTTTGAATACTAATGAAGTATCATCAGCAAACAGAACTATGTCAGCTATCTTTTCTACCATATAAGGAAGATCATTTATGTAAACTAAAAATAAGAAAGGACCTAAAATAGAGCCCTGAGGAACACCCATTTTAATACTAGTTCCTTCAGACTTTACACCATTTATTTCGACAACTTGCATTCTATTATTTAGATAGGATTTCATCATGCTTTGTGCTTCATATCTAATACCGTAATGTTCAAGTTTGAGCAAAAGTGTTTCATGTTCAACGCAATCAAATGCTTTTGAAAGATCACAAAATACACCGACTGCACTGCACCTGAGACCTCTCCCAAGAATCAAATATATATTTAATGAGAGCTACACCGGCATCAGTAGTTGATTTACCGGCCGTGAAACCAAATTGTCGACTGTGAAGCAGTTTATTTACTTTAAAGTGTTGTAGCATTTGATTGAGCATAATTTTTTCAAACACTTTACTCAATACTGGTAAGATAGATATAGGCCTATAATTACCTACCACAGTTTTTTCTCCTGACTTAAAGAGTGGAGTTATTTTGCTATGTTTCATTAAATTGGGAAAAACACCGTCAGAAATACATTTATTGAAAATAATTACTAAATATGGAGCAATAACATCTATAGCGGTGTTAATAACTTTAACAGACATGCCCCAATGGTCTTCAGTATTTTTTAAATTTAATTGTTTAAATGTTTTAGTAATTGTAGCAATGTCAATAAATGTAAATTTAAATGTAACCGGACAAGAAACAACATTATCAATAAGGAATGATTTAGCTGTACCAGGAGAAGAGTCCAAAGAGGAAGTAATATCAGTTGGAATAGTAGCGAAAAATTTTTCAAAAATATTGACAATTTCTTTTGTGGACGTTACTAGTTTATCATTATAATTTAGCGTAAAATCGTTATATGGACTTTTAACTTTGCCAGTTTCTTTGTTAATAATATTCCACACTGTCCTTATCTTATCCTTGGACTCTTTAATTTTTTTATTTAGATAATTAGACTTTGCTACATTACATACCTTTTTAAAAGTTTTTGAGTATCTTTTTACATAATTTACGAATGTACTATCGAAACGGTATTTTTTTTGAGCATATAAATCAAATAATATATTTCTACTTTTAAGAATTCCCTTTGTAGCCCATTCTGAAAATTTTGTTTTGTTAATAATACTAATAGTTTTTTTGTTAAAAGCCTTATTATATTCGTTAGAAACAATATTGAAGAAATCTGTATAAAGTTTGTTAGGTTCATTAGATGGAAGATAAAAATCTAATTTACTACGAACTGATATTTTAAATTTATTTATCTTATAACTAGTCAAGTCTCTTTTTAATAAATTAATTTTCCCAATTTTGTTTAAGTGATTTGGAAAAATAACTATTTGACCACAGTGATCAGAAGGAAGGTTGTTTATTATTATTTTATCTAAATACTCACTGTTGCTAAATATGTTATCCAAGCAAGTAGCAGACGTGGCAGTGATACGAGTGGGTTCGTGGAAGATATTACTCAAGTCAAAGGATTGAAATAAACTCATTAATTTAGTTTTTGTGGTATTATGTGATAAAATGTCAACATTGAAATCACCACACACTATAATTTTTTTTGTTAATATTAAATACTCTTTTTAAAATATCCTCCATTACCTCTTCAAATAAATTATAATCACTATTTGGAGGTCTATAAACACATATAACTATATAATTGTCTAGTTCCACACAGGAAATTTCAATACAACATTCAACAGAAAGATTGCCAATATCACTACGTTCTTTTACTTTTATATTATTTTTCACCAATATCATAGAACCTCCTCTATTTACTATTTTTCTATTAAAGCAGCTGACAATATTATAATTGTTTAAGCTGAACATCATATTGCTCACTTTGAGCCAATGTTCAGTTAAACATAAAACATCTATATTATTTTTTTCTAAAAACAATTGAATAATTAATTCACAGCCGAGAAAACTTTGTATGTTCTGGTGAACAATTTTCAATTCTGATAGCTTTCCCTTTGTCTTTTTCAGCAGTTTAAATCTGCAGTCATATTTAAATTTTTGTAAATAAAAGGATTCTTACTAGAATCAATATTTATGTCAATATTTTCAGTATGTTTAGTATTAACATTAGTACAAGTACTACTAATTGGATTAATGCAACCCATTATATTACTTATAATGGGGTCATTTATATTATAAGCTAGTAAACTAGCTATATTTGTTATTTGTTTTTTAGGCAGATAAAATCTATCTCCAGTCATACAAAAGTTTGTAACAAATTTGTTACTATCAAAAAATAAAAAGTCATTATGACGACATGTCATATTATAAATTAAATTATTAATATAATATATGAACTTATTTTGTTCAATGGTCAGAGAACGACAGTAAGGAAATGCACATAATATTATTTTACCTATGCCCAGCTCAGCAATATTAAGCAAAGAGTTTACAAGTTTAATTACATGACTTTTTTTTACATATAAACAGTTGCCTAAAGCAATGACTAATGTGGTTAACTTATCATACCTACCATTAACCACCTTATTTAAAATATTAGGCAATGAAGCACCAGGAAGACAATTATTTATGACATGTTGATATAGACTTTCTGATAATGAACGGCCCAGACCCTTACCATATTCATCTGAATAAATAATTGTCCTTCGTACTGGTGCAACATTACAATTATCAGTTTTTAAAGACAAGTTAGAATTGAGTAAACTAGAACAAGGAGTGATTGACTCAGTCAAAACCGATGTGATTGACTTATTGTTATTTCCATTAGGGCTATACTGACAAGATTTAGGAGATTCAGGTGTCTCACAACAACATTTCTCTGTCAATGAGAACTATGAAGAGAACTACGAATGAGTTATACTGCTATCTATATAGTTAGATGTGTAATACGTTTTGGTATTTTAAGATATTCTGGTAAATAGTTATTGTGAAATTATCTACAAGAGATGCGAAGTCGGGGCAATTGAAAGTATTTGCTACAACACAAGCTGACGATCGCATCTTACAGTCTAGAAAGACATGAAAGGAGAATTTAATATCTGGAATTGTATACATTTAATTATACGTTAAAGTAAACGAAATCTTTCTTTTATGAGCACATCTCGTTTATAGTGCTAGTTTCTCTTTATAGCATACATACTTTATTGTAAGAGTACTCTCAGTACTATTATGTACTTTACTAGAAATTTCAACAACAGTTAAATAGCATGAAGATGTAAAACGCCAAGCCAAGGAAGGTAATAAAAACTGTACGAGACCTTCCATTTGTAAGACAATATTTCTAGTTTATTACAGAACATCGCGATTCTTACTTTTCTGCATATACCTTAAGATATGGCTAATAAAATAGGCTATAAAATATTACGAGATACTTGTGTCTCTATATGTATTATATAAGAAGATTTATACTGATATATGAATGAATACTGATTATGTAATGTACATATAATTGAACTGGAATGTTTTTATGAAACTAAAATATCTTCATTCGTGTCTATTGCGAGCTCTTATGATATGTCGAATCTACTCTAATCACTGTAATAGTTATTAATCATCTGGCAATTATTTTATTAATTCCCGCGATACAGGCTCGCCCAGTTCAGGGTCTAATGTATAATTAATTTTATATTTGTGTTTTAAAATAAATATTACGTGATATTATTAAGAAGAAAGAACTTGCATTGACCCTTTTCTTTCCAGTTATCCTTTCTTATTCCTGACGGGCATGACTTTAGTTTGAGCGTTCCACTAGGGGTTCGAATCTCGGTTCAGGCCGACGTAGTTTCGGTCGCCGTTTAAATGTGACGGGGAATCGATCATAGGGGAAAAATTAATCTCGACATATTTTTGTGGTCTCCTTTATTTTTCCCGCATAAAATAAAATGCGCCACAGATACACAATATTGCATGGTGCGCAGTCATACTAGGATAACGATCGCGTTATAGCTGTATGTGATGTTAATACTAGTAGAAGTGTTAACACACGTGATAATGTGATACCGTAAGTTATAGTTAATACCTTGAACCTAAATAGGCAAAACCTAAAAATAATTATAGGGGAAATAACAGGCCACTGTTCCTTAAATAAACACCTGTACAAAATAGGTGCTACAGACAGCACCGTTTATCGGGGCTGGTTTGAAGTCGAAGAAACGGCCGCTCACGTAATCCTGGAATGCGTAGTAGGAGTAGCGAGGTCACTCCGTGAAACCTGCGAAGACACCAGAAGACTTCTGCGCTTTTGGAAGGAGCTTGGCTGGCTACTTTATTAATCTCGGCTCTACACGTACAACGGCCCAGAAGAGACGCTGATTGCGGAGTCCAACTTACATTTACATTTACAGGGGACTGTTACCACTTACCATCAGGTTGTTTCCTATTTCAATAATATAAAGGAGATCATGACAACATATTATAATAGTAAAAATAGGTTAGTGGATTTTTAATAATAACAAACACTAAATTTTTAAGACTATAATTGAAGTAAGTGCTGACATGTTCTAGATAGTCCTTATATATGTATGTATACAGTTAGAAGCGGAAACATACCAACAATATAAACAAGTTTATTCTCTAGGGAGTAATTCTGATCTGAGTTGAACCAATTAACTCTAAATAACATTACATTTCCACAGTTTCAAGTATTCGACGCAACAGAATATAACTTACCTTCATTAAGGAAAGGGTTATTAGCAATAGGAATAGTCCCCTATTGCTAACAATGCAATTTATCGTAGTTAAATTCTGGTGAATACAAACGATGGACTGGATGTTTTGACTTTCTGTTAATTCTATAATTTACAATTAGTGCCCGTATATCGTTAGCGTAGGCGAGTGTACCATTTCATACGTCAACGGCCTCGGTAGTCTAACATACCACATTACATCCGATGGTCGCGGGTTCGAATTCTCGTACGGAACAAACTTTTGTACTCATGTTTGTTTGTCTCGGTCGGGTGGGTGTTTTATATTTTTTTGAATGGATGTTAATGGAATGCGCTATCGATTTACCAGTGGAGGTTGATACGATGAATATGAGCTCAGGCCAGTCAGCCCATTGTGATAAATACATCGGGAATTTATCACAATTGTTTCCAAGGGGAACCGAGTGGCGGTCAACTTATCATGGTACACTGTTAACAATGGGATCATCAGTCTACATTAATAACAATCCTCTGCTCCCCAATGTATATTCTCTATACACAAACAAAAAAATATCTATGTATTTATAATAGTTGTTTAATATCTATAACACAATCTCTGCTTAACTTGGAACTAGATGGCGCTATGTAAATTGTCCTGATATATCAAATATAAAAAACCTTCACGCATCTGCGTGGAGCCATTTTACCTTATGACGGTACCTTTTTAGTAACGTGAAAAACAAAGTTGTTTTTTTATATGTAATTCTATTCTATATGTATAATAATCAATATATATTTTTTTATACTTCTATGGTGGCTAACAATGCCTATATGATGGTAGCCTATGGACTGAAACACCAAAGTACGTGCGTGTTGCTGACCGTAGAGAAACCTTATCTACCTTTCTTGAAAACCTAATGTTGTAGTCTCTCGAGAATATGTAAGGATGCAACGATCTTAAGAAATAAATTATGATTGGGTTCTTGGGTACGAATTTGCGACATTTTTTAAATAAATAAAGAACTCCAGACAACTGACAGTGCTATCCAGTTCCAAATCAGGTAGAGTTTGTGTCATTGGTACTATGCAATATGTAGATACATATCTACAATATCTAATTATATAAATAAAAACGTTTATTGTATTGTATTATTGTGTGACGACGTTTATTGTATGACGACCTCGGTGGTCTAGCGATCTAGCACACCGCTTTACTTCCGATGGTCGCGGGTTCGATTCCTCGCACGGCACAAACATTTGTATGTATGAGTATGATTGTTTGTGTCAGTCTGGGTGTTTTATATGTATAATATGTATGTATTTACGAAAAAAAAATTCCTATGTATTTGTATCAGTTATCTGGTACCCATAACACAAGCTTTAGCTAGCTTAACTTGGGTCTATATGGCGCTGTGTGAATTGTCTTGAGATTGTTATTATTACTATTATTATTATTGTTATGTTATTATTATTATTGTATTTAGATATTTATATCCCAGTAGCGTATATTTTTATTATTATTTAGGTCCCTTATTTGAATTTTGTATGAAGTCGTTTGTGTGGGAAAAAAGAGATTTTGCCAAATAGACGCAATAATATAATGCATAGCTGGATCTTTTTATTAAGCTAGTTAAAAGATGACAGTAAAATTACAGTATACTGAGGTATAACATCTTAGTTCTCCGGAATAGCACTATGTAATATTATGTTATCTGTGGTATTAGTGTGGTATAACATAAGCTTAGCTTGGGATCGGATTACGGTGTGAATTGTGCCGAAATATTATTTATTTCTTTTATTATTTATCTGTTTTTTATAGAACTTATGGTCAAACAAAAACATTTTATATTGAAATGCGTGGAAAGAGATCTGAATCATCATTATATATATATATTTATTACGACATATGTAGTATAAAACAATGTCGCTGTCGCCGTCTGTCCGTCCCTATGTATACTTAAATCTTTAAAACTACTGTTTGTTTTTTAATAGAGGAAGGTTTGGGTGTACATTTATAACACCTGTACTCCCGAGCGAAGCCGGAGTGGGTAGCCAGTAATTAAGATAAAATATAATAATACATTATTACCAAAACAATTATGTAACTAATAGCTTTGTTTATTAATTATAATAGTTACTAATATTATCCTTCGCCACAAACTACTGGTTAAAGTTGAACCCTCACCACGGTTATTAATCAACGCGCCTTTGATCTTCGACAGTTTCTAATTATGTAGACATTATCTGGACTAATTAGAAATCATACTTCAATCGTTATTAATATATTTAAACGGGTGTTAACACGGATAATTATACGGGATATTCCCTCTGCAAAATTCAGTTTGACACCTCTGTAATACCAAATCAAACCATAGTTTTATCTGTAATTATAGAGTTGTAAAAATACTTTACTTTAAGTTTCTTAGTATCAACTCATAAGTAACACAAGCTCTGCTCAGTTTGTGACTACGATACGATTGTATATATTGCCCAGGGTTATTAAATAATTACTCAATAATTTACGCAAATGTATTAATTTTCTTTCATGTTATATATTTTATTACATAATTAACTTTCCGTATAATAAAATGATGACGTGGCAAAAACTGACTGTTTATGTGTTAATAATTTACGTAAATATTGCCGAACATGTTGTTAAATATGAGTGAACATATACTCTAAAGATTATATAATACCCTCCAAAGGAGGCAATAATAAATTATGCGAAACTTTACAAAATGCCATTTATAATTATATTAATTAATATAGGATACTAGATGGCTCCGTACATATATATGCTTTATTAATTGTTGTCACTTAATTTGCTATATATACGGGCACTAAGCGGCAGGCATCCCTAATATATATATTAATTATACTTTATATTATGTGGTTTACTGCTCAAATTTGGCAGGCATAAAAAAAAAATACCTTTTTCAATTTATTTTCCTAACTGATTCTGCAGAAACAAAAATTTATACCAGCGACGATGGTAGGCTCGCCTCCTACCAGAGTGTATTAATTTTTTCCATACGGGTAATTTTAATATATAATTAAATCATGTTGTAATTTTAATATATGATTATATCATGTTTAGAATTAAACATATATTAAAATTAGCCATTGCGTTTATATCAGATAATCAGAGAGTTGACAATGCTTTTGAACAGCCTCGAATTTGGGGGGGGGGGGGGGGGACACAGACGACCTTCAAGTAAATTGTTTGTATCCAATGCATTTGAAAATAAAGATTTCAAACTTTTAAAAAAGCCTCATAATTAACAGGAATACTAATTGGACAAATTGTATATTAAATTAATATATATATTGCAAACATGTTGGCGAGATCCGGGGCTGCCTCTGAATAAGTCATTTTGAATATTTCCACCATCACAATGGTTGACGGCATGTTTATATTTTTGTTTGTGTTATGTTATACCATATATAGATCCGTTACCTTCCCGCAGGCATAGAGATAATCCAAGAAAATTAGAGGAGCTAGCAAAAATGTCGATGTAGTCGTTATATAGATAGATAGATATCTCTCAATGGTATTATTGAGTTATGCCCGTTACTTATCGGACCAATATTTTTGTAGGCTGTATGTCATTTATTCCTTGATCTGTTTTTTCTTTCAATATTTATACATGTAATGTTGCTGGCAGCGTGTCCACCGTTATTTTTATAAATATTGTATTATTTTGATTCATCTATTTTTTATATGTCTCTTTTAAATTCTTTTCGAGCGGGAACACGACAACTATTTTTAAAAAAAAATAGTTGTCGTGTTCCCGCTCCAGTCACACGTATCTTTATAATGGAGTTATTATTTATATATTAAATATTTTCTTTGTACCTATCAAATAATATATTTTATAAACTGTAATAACACGAATATTAAAAATAAAAAATAAATCTTTGAAGTGAAGTTTACTACAACACATTAGTGAAAATCGCGTCTGAATAAGTTAACCCGTTTCTAAGAATATTGCGCACAACTGCAACAAATTCTAAAAATCATAGTTATTGGTCCCTTATGTTGATAAAGTATATATCGCGAAACATGGATATTTTTTTGTATTTATACTGCGAGAATTATTGACAATAGAGCAATGTGATGTACTAATTGCCCCTGAAGTTGATGGCGGGCAAATACGCTCGCCCCGAGGGCCCAAATTGCATTCATATAGTAAAGTGCAGATGATCTAATTCATTTATTCATTAATTTATAAAGCTAAATTAATAACATCAATCATTTAATAAATATAGGCATCGCAAACTATTTAAATATACAAAAATATATATTGTAGGTTTTTTTTTAATTCTTTCGTAAGTAAAAAGTAAAAACAAGTAAAAAAACGTTTTTTACTTGTTTTTTATATTTATTGCTATTTTTTATTACGACTCGGCTGATATCTGAAATACCTACGAAATGGTTACTAAAATATATGGTAGGTACTCTATGAAGATTTTATGTAGTCGTAGAAAAATGTAATATAGTATTTCATGTAGCCTATACGAGCGTATATAAAACTCACATTCCTTGATCCAATTTGTCAAATACTAGTAAATTGGATGCTTTACGCAAAGTCTAGACTGATATCATAGCTTATTATGCGAGCGACAAATTATTTGGAGTATGTCCAAAAATAAATAATAAGCAATATACATATGCAACATAGGGTTGTTAGTAGAAAAAATGTCAATGTTAAAATATAATAGAATTTTTTTCTACAAATAAACTTACATTTAAGCACCTCCCTTTTGAATCACTCATAGTTTAAAAGGTCCAAGCGAACAGACCGCGAAAACAACTTCATTTTATACAAAATTTTTTATTCAAATAAACTTACACTCAAGTCACCTTTCACTTGAATCACTCTATCTATTGCTAAAAACTGCATTAAAATCCTTTGCGTAGTTTAAAAGGTCTAAGAAGAAGTACAAATATGCTACCTAATTTCTTTTTATACCGTGTACTACCAGGTGGTCTATGGTATAAAAAGAAATTAGGTTTTTAAAAACTTTAATAATTAAATTACGAATTTAATCATAGCACGTTATGTAATATTTTTGAATAAACTTTAATAATTAAATTTATTGCTCTAATTGTTATTAAAGCCCGTACATGCTCGAAACTTCAGAAGTGGGGCGTGAGTTAACAAAATGTGTGTTTGAATGTGAATAATCATCTTCTACGAGACTGACTTAATACGTACTTTAAACTAAGTTACCTTCAATTTGCGATATGTTTCAATTTAGGTTAATTGGCAGAATATAAATACCGTAATAACGAAAAATGTTTTGTTATTTTTAAGTTGGTAAATATATCTGTAAATATAGTAATAATAATAATAATAACATCTCAGGACAATTCACACAGCGCCATCTAGTCCCAAGCTAAGCAGAGCTTGTGTTATGGGTACTAGACAACTAATATAAATACATGGATACATTTTGTTTTGTAAATAAATATATATTATATATAG
This sequence comes from Achroia grisella, assembly GCF_030625045.1. Lineage (NCBI taxonomy): Eukaryota > Metazoa > Arthropoda > Insecta > Lepidoptera > Pyralidae > Achroia > Achroia grisella. Next base: position 9,454 of record NW_026712569.1, on the reverse strand, counting down.
AAAACACCCAGACCGATACAAACCATCATACTCATGAATACAAATGTTTGTACCGTGCAAGGAAGCGAACCCACGACCATCGGATAGTAAAGCGGTGTGCTAAACCACTAGACCACCGAGGCTGTCGAACACTTACATAGTACTTGATTACTAGCATTTTCTCCAGATTTTGATATTGACTGCAATAAGAAGTGGTCCTTGTCTTTGACAATTATAAATTACACGTAAGTCTGACATTTCATGATGATTAGAGTTAAGTTGTTAAGATATTTAGAAGCGTAAGGAACATACAAATATTGTTATAACCTATGTTAGAATGAGTAGGATTTGTAGTATATATTGTTTCACCTTCAAATGGTGACAGGTTTGATCTCCGCATAATATAAACAATTAGTTATTGGTATGTATATTTTATTATTATTATTGTATTTTTTCCGTTAAGGTTATGGTCATTGGCCATTCGTGTGGCTTACTCAAAACTACAGCGCTCTGACAGTAAGCTGTCACATCATATGTCGTGTAGGCCGTATTGCCAATTGGCAAAGTGCAATTTTGTGTAGTTTTATTGTAATTTTATAAATGTTTATTATTAGTTTACAATTAATATATTCTATATTTTATTGTATGCATATTATTTTTTTCTGTAACTTTGTGTGTTCTTTTTAAGGTTAAAGGTAGATTATATTCGTTGTCGTGACACTTATTTTCATATGAGATATTAAGATCCGTTCAGCCGTTTAGTCGTGATAGTCAGACAAATTTTCACAAATATAATATTCGTTTGATTATACAAACTGTACAAACAAACATTTATTGAGCATATATGCTAGCATATACTATGTAGTACATAAACCTACATATACCTAAAGTAAGTTTAGGACTTAGGGCACCAATATATATCCAAAATTACTACTATTTACAAAGAAACATCGCTACAATTTTACAAGGTTTATAAAAAAAACAATTTCCTTTTTAAATTACCATTATATTATGTCACAAAATACCTCCTTATTTGTACAGTGCGATACATATTCTGAGAATTTGTTTTCGCAGCATCATCTCGGGGAGAAACATAATCGGATGACAGCGGAATTATACAGCGGGCACGAAATTATGATAATCCGGGGCGGTACGATCGGAATATGCTCTCGTCTCTTACAAGTCATAGTTTTGGAATGAGTAATGTGAAGCTTTGTTTACATGTTACACTTTGTCGTCTTGTACATTAATTGTAGAATTAACTTGTATAGCAAATTTCTCTATGTATATACTAGTTCACAACTTCATATGCATCCAATTTTCCCTGCTTTTGCAATATTTTTCATTTGCTAACTTTATACGATTTTTTTACGCGTGTTTATTATTTTTGTGATCACTCTTTCGCTCGTGATAGAGTAGTTTCAAATCGTATAATAATCATAACTTTTATTTAAATTTTATATTTTAATCCACAGATTTTATTTTCCAAACATATGTTTAAGATTTGTAATTTATCAATAACTTTATAATTATATCTTTGCTCTATATGTTAGACAAACAGAACGAGATACAACGTGCGCGCCATTATCTCGCGCATACCCTGGTTCGTACCACAATCGTGTGAGTTTTAGTGCCTTTTTGTAATATTTAATTATCATTGCAAAATAGCGGACATCTGACTATAGATTAAAGTCTTAATTATAATGTTATGGATAATTTATAAACGTGTCTTGGGAAAATAAAAACTGTGAAATAAAAAATAAAATTTTATTAGATAGTGTATGTGTTTAGGTATGTAGTGTGTAGTGATACATGAAACGAAAGAGAGAACACAAAAAATTGTAAAATGCAATCCCTTATGATTGCACGCGCTGGCTGTCTCGCGCTAAAATGCACGCGCATCTTATTCCGCGTGAAAGAATGTGTCGTGTAAAAGTAGCTAATGTCTTAAATAAAACATGTCATATTCAGTGAATCCATCTCTAAAGTAATGTATAATTAAAATATATTAAAAAGCTATATAGATGTTTGCTTTGCACTTTGTACAAAGTTCATTACGTCTTGATCTGCATTAAATATGCAACTAGGTGAAGCTAGTTACTTTGTTGAAACTTTAGAGTTCATTACTTGATGCTAAAACGTTGTGATATAACGTCAGCTTGAGTACCTAACTCACTGGAAGTTATGCTTCTCAATCTTTTAGATCCAGGAATTATTGTGCCGTTTTAGATAGTTATTTTGTGAACTTTGCTATTAAAGTTAGTGATACATACATTAGTTATGGGATATTCTTTAGATAGTAATTCAATTTTAAATTGAATATCTATGGGTTGTCTGTAAGAGAGTGGTTTATTGCTTGGTTTTAGAGTCTAAGGTGCCTGATACTAAAAACCATGTCAATTTATATTTTTAACTGACTTTCCGGTGAAAGAAAACATTCCATATCACGGCTGTCGTATTAATTATTGCTTATTAATACTAGAAACAGTGGTAATATCTCCCCCTGCTATTCCCCTGGATTCAAAACATAGGTCATAGCAAGTGTCTAAACATTTTCTCTCGTCTATGTCCAATAGTATTCAATATCTGCCTTTTATCTTTCACCCGATGTTTTATTTCTAACTTTATCTTTCCAGCTAATTCTTTCCAACTTTCTACTATATCTATATTTATAGTTGTAAATTGAAAAGTACAATTACAGACTTGTGTTATTGTTATTCTGTTGTTGTTATTGTTTTTCTTGTGTTATATGAGAAATAACGTTGATGATTTTCGTTGCAATTGATCCGACGACGCTCAGTTTGTTTTATAAATTACCTCAGACGAAGAAAACATAACATTTAAATTAATTTCTACAAACAATGTTCCATTGACGGCGTTAAATTAAATTGACTTACTTATGTAATTTCCTTTTATCTTAAAATAATTGAATTTAACGTATAATTAAAATAACAAGTCATATAAATATTTTAATATAGCATATTAATAATTAAAAATTAAGAATCTATTAATACAATAAATCACTATAACACAAAATGAATATTCTTTATCGTCAATTTTGAAATATTTTCTGTAGTACAATGAAGTAGCTTAGCTTATTTAGCGTAACTAATTTAACTATATTAAAATGTAGTATTAGTCTATAATAAAATTAGCATTCTGTTTTTCACTTTATTATTAGTAATAAAGTGAAAAACAGAATGTATTGACCGATAGAATAAAATAGAACTTATTTTTATTCTTAACATTCATGTGATAACAATCTGGAAGTCACCAGAAGTAGACAGTAAAAAGTAGTTTGTCTCAGCCTCGCCTATTTCAGACGCCAAACGGCTAGTTTTGTAACTGGTTTCGGTAGTAGTAGTGAAATTATAGGATAAGAAACGTGATATCTTGCCACTTGAATTGCAACGCATTAGTAGTATCACGCGTTCAATGTATATAGGCGACAGTTACAAACGGTAATCGTCACCATCAAGTAGATCTTTTCCCTTTTGCCATTAAAATTATGCATATAAAAAAAACTGACTGTTTATAATTTTAGAATGTTACGTGGCCGATCCCACGGACATCGGTTTGCCAAACAATCCAAAAAATGGTTCGATAACTGTGCAAAAACAGTTACTTAACCTAATTAAAGCTACAGGTTATGACAAGTTCGCCATTGTCATGCTAGATTTCAGTATATCACTTAAAATGTATGAGTTCACGACTAATTTCATACCAGTAATAGTGAACAAAATCGTGTATAAAAAGTCGCATGCGGCTATTTTCTTTTTATTCTTACGGGATGTTTATTAATTCTGTACCGATTGATGATGTATTTTGTTTTATAGTAATGTGGTCTAGCCGCTAGCGATGTACCTAATATTACATTAAGTTAACAAGGATTGTTTGTTGTTTAAAGTAATAGTACATTGCTATTTGATTTTATCGTTAGTGGTTCACCTTACGAGTATTTCATGCCGCATATCTTGTCAGAATGTCTTCTTACTACCAGCCATTGCCCCACCACTTTTGCTTTAGAATTTTTTTGCTAATTTCCGAGCATAATATATTCAACAATTAACACACTATAATCAACTTTCCTGCGATTGTGGCGACAACAAACATTATCCCATTAATTAATAGTATCATAGTTTTGTTCAACGCCTCTTAAGCGATTTTAATGCTTTTTTTGCTCTATATTTGGTAGGTTTATTATTGATCGTAGGCTATTTTATACATCTAAGTATTATAATTTGTAGCCCTATTCGCAAAATTATTTACATGGCAATTTATTTTGTCGGATTAACTAGTAGTCCATAAAATGAGTACTTAAACCAGAGAAAGTTAAGGATCTTTAATTAATAGTAGATTTAGTTACAACGTCAGCACAGTCTTCACGCTAAATAAATCCTGAATAGTCAGGGCTCATAAACACGCTCGGCTGAAACAACTTTCTGGAACGTTTCTAATAAACATCTTAAAATGTCCACAAAACAAGATGGCACACAAATAAGGGCCGTCTCGTATAGAAACTAGGCCATGAAGTTTGGCAATTAAAGTTTCAAAGTCAAATAATTAAACAATTATATTACGTAGATGTTTTCGAATTATAACAGAATATTCTATACTAGCGATTTAGCGACCCGCTCTGAAATTGAAATGGTGTCATAATTATGTAAAGATTTGTAATATATTTGCAATATTCAAATATAGCACTTACAATACTGTCTGATAATGTAAACAAAAATATAGATAAAAGAATTATCAGTATGACATAACATAATATCATTTTTGTCATACTAAATTTACAATAAAAAATCAAATACTTCCACTTGCTTTTTTATATATTGATGTAGAAAGGACTATGTATAAACTTTTGACAGTCTCAAGTACCGGCAAGTCATACAGTTCACATTTTTAACTATCAAATTTTGATACATAATCACCAAACTATCAATTTCAAACTATTGACCAGGATTCATTTTTCCAAGCTTTGTATACTTAGGCTTACATGTACAGAAATAAATTTATAAAAAACAATAACTTATTAATATGTTAATTTTTAATTGATTTTAACATTTATTTAAATTATTATTTGCCCATTTTAACACTTCGTATGCCACGCTGTATTTAGGTTGACTGAAAGAGATCTGTTTTAGAGATAAATTCTCCTTTGTTAACATTATTTATAATGAACATACTTAAATGATGTATACAAAGTACAATAATGAATAAATTGTTAATAATTTACGTAACTAAGTATATCTTTTTAATGCATATTTTGGGATTTTAAATTACATGCAAATAGCCCTGTCAACGGACAAAAACAACCATAAAACAAATTATTCAGGAATGAATTGCTATTTTTAATATAAGGGTAAATTATAATTAATCTTTTTTCTATTGCATCGGCTTTTAGAGTGAATTGATGGCCTCAGTGGTATAGCGGTTTGCATGCAGTGGAATGTTAGTTTTTTTCAATGGTTTGATTCTCGCGCAATACTAAATTGTAGTGTTTAGCATTTATATTTCTATGTATTTTGAGATATATATGTAATAACATATATCTATATAAATTTCTAATTAGAAAAAATATATTTATATACGTCTATTTGCCAGTTCGATCTCTGTTGATTTGAGACAAAATTAGAAAGACAGATATGAAATAATGAAAAATAATACTAGTGATATCCCACAACGCTATCTACATGAAGTTTGTGTTACTTGGTGATAGTATTTTATTCGCTTTCGATTCTTTTTTTATAATTCGGTATAAGTATTTTTATATGTTATGATTATGTTTACGTCCGCATTGTACAATTTATTTCATAAGATCGTAGACAATACAATAAAGTATTACAAAAATAATCACTCAAATATTTAATATTTGAGTGATTGTTTTTGTAAACAATAAGTGAGTGTGGTCTTTAAAAACTTACAAGAGGGTCATCCGGGTGTTTATGAGTTTGTAAGTGTTATAGTTATGTGTATAAACACGATACACATTAGTATAAAATTTTACACATTATACATTTACATACAATTAAACAAACATTATACATTTGATATTTCTTTTAATAATGGAGGAAATGGTATACAGATTACAGCTGCTTTGCTACTCGCGTTCGCTGAAAATGACGATAAGGAATCTTGTAATCCTAATTTGGTGACGGTAAAGGTATTTTGAAATTAAGGACGGAACAAATGGCGTTTCCTTTTTTTGCTCTGCTTTGTGATCCCAGAATGGACATTTAGGTGTTTCCTTTTCATTTTTATTAATTCATGTCCGTGGTCACGCAAACCTATTACTTTGGAGAATGAGGATGTTGGTTCTGAGCATCTAAGGCGTTTAATAAAATATCACTTGTCCTAAATAAAGTGATTTTTTTTAATAATCTGCAAATAATATTTATTCAAATTGAATTTACTAAGCAGTTTTCGCCAGCATTATGAGTGGAAGAAGAAATAAAACCTTTATTCTTCCACTCCTTTGGAATGTTGATACAGAAGAATGAGCAACAGACTTGCGTACTGCTCTTTAATAAATAAAATGATAAGAATAACAATTTTAAGAATTTTGTGAAAACATTTACTTTCTTATTTATTATATATACGAATATGTGTGTATCATTAGTAGTTATTCTTTCTTTATTTTTTATTATCAAAATTCAGTGTTCGTCCAGTAGATTCTATCAAGTGACAGGCATCATTTATTAAATTCCTAACATTTGTTTCCATTATTTACATTACTCCTGCGGGAATTTATATTATTTTTTTTGTTTAATTCCCGCCTAACATTAGACTTACATTCGAGATTTAAAGTCGCATTCTGGTCGCAGAACAGTCAACACTAGGTTTTTAAACTATATCCAAATTCAATTCATTTAATGATGACGCTTCCTTTAGCGGAGAAACACGTGTCTCAATATGGGTTTAAATTCAATAACGCTCGGAAATTGATCACTAATGGAGAAGGTAGCTTCCGGTAGCGGTGATCAGGTTTCCGTACTGAATGTTCGTGAACTTCACGCATGCTAATGTTAGCGGGAATTAAAACAAGATGTATAAATCAATTGAATAATGAAATGAACTTCCACTAAGTAATATAATTTCATAAAATATAAAGAGAATAAGAGAAACTAATCTTTATTCAAATTAACTTAATATAGGCACTTTTGAACAGTCATATATTTTTATTTTACCACTCATTCGGAATGCAGACTCATCACAAGAAGAACGAACAAGAAACTTGAAAAATAGTATAAATATATTGAGCAATAATATAAATAAAATTGATTCTGCAAATTAACACCTAATTCCATAAAGAATATGCTTCAATTTCAGTTTCAAATTGCAAAATTATTATAAGTCCATGCAATCACGCATTGTGAATTGCTTAATTAAGTTTTATCGTTTTGTCACCAAAACTTTTGTTGATCTATTTACAGGCCATGGTGTGTTTTAGACCGATTAATGAAACAAACTTTATTAAATTCACGAAACGATTACAAGCATAACATTAATTTCAATAAGATAACATTTGGTTAGTGAATATAGATTATGAGAAGGAAATTATTTAAATAGGAAACAATTCTTCTAGTATAAAACAGATTTATGGAGACGGACTGACAATGAACACATCACATATATCATGTATATTGTTTATGATTTAGTCTATATATTTTGATTTATGAAAGACTTCTGTATTTGAGAACATTTCGTTAAAAGGAATAAATAAATTGCTGACTTAAATAACAAAGAAATGCTGCGTTCAAATGCTCGTATAAAGTTAAGCAATTCAATAATGATAAAAACAACAGAATTGCGCAATACGCGGATTTTTTAAATAATGGGAAATTATTGCCTGATATAGTCAGTAGAACTCTTTAACTTTTTAACTTAAAGTACTTAATATAAAGGCTACTTTTCCGAACTCGAAGAAATCATTTTAAATTTGAATTTGAAAGTATTGCATATATTTATTTTGATGGATATCCTCCACTATTATACTTCTATGTTTATTTTATTTTATTTGTTATTTAATATGGTTTAAAATAGTATAGTTTTAACTGCGCATACCTTATACATTTTTAATAGTTATAGGTCTACAGTTATTTTCTTATATTCCGTCTATGTGATATTTATCATTCAACACATTGAGATATCAAGCGACCTCCAATATGAAGAGGTGTTGGGAAAGAAACGGAAAACAAAAATTGTGACTTCCTTTTAGTAATCGGCTGACCTTGTAGCAAACAGGACGCCGTTTCTATTCTACTAGGGTTGCCAACAATTCTAAAATTTTTCATTACAGAAATCAAAATACCATGGAAAATCTCGTATTTAATTATTTCGTAGTGGTACATCAACTTTATATATCATCATAATTACGACCTCTGTATTTTACCTGTTTAGCATATCACCGTTTTTCTAAAGAAAACAGGTTCATTTCCATTTTTTGTTTAAGAAATTTGAATGGTAAACAAGCTGACGGCATACATATTTGAAAGTGTATATATCCTCATAATTACGATCTCTATGACTTAACTGTTTTGCATACTGCCTTTTTGCAAGATGGGTTCTATCCTATTTTGAGTAATTTGAATGGTAAACAGGCTGGCGGCATACCTAATTGAAAGCGTAACCGTCGTCGCATGAAATACGACATCACAGTGTCTAAAATTTAACATATTACTGTTGTCATTATACCTAGGACGTCTTCATCCTACGGGTGGCAACCCTACAAGGTACGATTTAGAAGATAAACGGTTGCCGGTATTTATACTTCACTGTAATAAAAATCATCTAGGCATAATGCTCTAAGTGGTATATTATTAGGCACATTATAATAATAACATCTTAGGATAATTCATACAGCATATCTGTGTCCCAGATAAAAACGTATTATGATTACCTGTTATAAATAAATAGTTTTTTTGTAAAATACATACATATATATATATATATATATCATCAATTAGTATCATAAGTCGATTTTGGAAAGATGTTTATATATTTTATTTATCTGAAGATCGTACCCAATAACATGCCTTATTTGAGGCCTATGTCCAGTGGATTGCAATGATAAGGGCTACATTTATAAAAGTGTAATTATGCGCAACTCGTAACGAACATATAAACTATTTATCTTATCTATTTATACAGATGTTTTTTATAATTTAGGTCAAGCAGATGACCAGTTTCATTCCATGCATACTTAATACTTGCTAGTTCATCGCTCGATTTTATAATGTTATAAAATCGAGCTTTATTTTGTTAACCAATTGGAATAAGAAAAAAACATTATTTTTTAAGTGAAGCATATCATATCATATACTAGTGAAAACAGCATCCAAATTAGTTAAGTCGTTTCTGAGATTAACGTTTGTACGCATAGAAAAACAGACAAAAATTCTAAATCTTTACAAGTTGGTTTTAGTTTTCTCATGTATATTTCATATAGAACGCCCGTTCAGGTACATTTTTT